>NW_027325969.1:352500-362500 GCF_048594095.1 Paramormyrops kingsleyae
CGCGTGGACTCGCCGGGCGACACCTGCCAGAGGGGCTGGTGAGGGCTGAGCCGCGCCAGCTCCGTCGGCATCCCGCATGCCGGCGCCCGGCGGGGCGCAATTTGTGGGTATCGCTTCTCGGCCTTTTGGCTAAGATCAAGTGTAGTATCTGTTCTTATCAGTTTAATATCTGATACGTCCCCCATGGAGGGGACCACATATTAAACGGATTTTTGGAACAGGGAGCCGGAAGTGGGGCTTGCCCCGTCCGCTCCACGCATCGACCCGGTATTGCAGTGCTTCCGGGAATGGTGCACCTCTACTGCCCCCTGTTGTCGAAAGGCAGAACTGACTGACTGACTGACTGACTGACTGACTGAGTGAGTGAGTGAGTGAGTGAGTGAGTGAGTGAGTGAGTGAGTGAGTGACTAATAGACTGAGTGCTGTGAGGGGGGGGGCCCTGTCTGTGCGTGGCCCCCGTTTCCCGCCGTTTTTCTTTTTTTTTTTTTTTTTTTTTTTTTTTTTTAAAGGAAGGTGACACACTGTTTGTGCGGTGGACAGCTGCGCTGAGGTAAGGCATGATGTCATCTTTGCCTTTTGAATTTCCCCTCATGTTTGTTAAAATGATTGCTGTCTTTTGAGAGGACAGGAGGACAGGGAGGAGTCGGGGCCCCGAGGACGGCGGCTGCGACGCCCCTGGGCATTCTACTCCGAGCGGGGGCGTCACGCAGGCCCGGCTAACGGCGACGGGCTTGGCGGCGGCCCCATATCGACTCGGGTCTCTCTTCATCCCGTATAAATCTTTCGCCTTTTACTAAAGATTTCCGTGGAGAGGGATAGCGATGAGTTCATGGTATTTTTGGAGGCTCTGCCCAAGCAGAGCTGCACTGCTGCTGTCAAAGGAAGACTGGGCCCGGCTTAGCGGCTGGCGTTAGGTGCCCGGTGGCGCGGCTGTGGTCTCCCTGGATCACGCGTGGACTCGCCGGGCGACACCTGCCAGAGGGGCTGGTGAGGGCTGAGCCGCGCCAGCTCCGTCGGCATCCCGCATGCCGGCGCCCGGCGGGGCGCAATTTGTGGGTATCGCTTCTCGGCCTTTTGGCTAAGATCAAGTGTAGTATCTGTTCTTATCAGTTTAATATCTGATACGTCCCCCATGGAGGGGACCACATATTAAACGGATTTTTGGAACAGGGAGCCGGAAGTGGGGCTTGCCCCGTCCGCTCCACGCATCGACCCGGTATTGCAGTGCTTCCGGGAATGGTGCACCTCTACTGCCCCCTGTTGTCGAAAGGCAGAACTGACTGACTGACTGACTGAGTGAGTGAGTGAGTGACTAATAGACTGAGTGCTGTGAGGGGGGGGGCCCTGTCTGTGCGTGGCCCCCGTTTCCCGCCGTTTTTCTTTTTTTTTTTTTTTTTTTTTTTTTTTTTTAAAGGAAGGTGACACACTGTTTGTGCGGTGGACAGCTGCGCTGAGGTAAGGCATGATGTCATCTTTGCCTTTTGAATTTCCCCTCATGTTTGTTAAAATGATTGCTGTCTTTTGAGAGGACAGGAGGACAGGGAGGAGTCGGGGCCCCGAGGACGGCGGCTGCGACGCCCCTGGGCATTCTACTCCGAGCGGGGGCGTCACGCAGGCCCGGCTAACGGCGACGGGCTTGGCGGCGGCCCCATATCGACTCGGGTCTCTCTTCATCCCGTATAAATCTTTCGCCTTTTACTAAAGATTTCCGTGGAGAGGGATAGCGATGAGTTCATGGTATTTTTGGAGGCTCTGCCCAAGCAGAGCTGCACTGCTGCTGTCAAAGGAAGACTGGGCCCGGCTTAGCGGCTGGCGTTAGGTGCCCGGTGGCGCGGCTGTGGTCTCCCTGGATCACGCGTGGACTCGCCGGGCGACACCTGCCAGAGGGGCTGGTGAGGGCTGAGCCGCGCCAGCTCCGTCGGCATCCCGCATGCCGGCGCCCGGCGGGGCGCAATTTGTGGGTATCGCTTCTCGGCCTTTTGGCTAAGATCAAGTGTAGTATCTGTTCTTATCAGTTTAATATCTGATACGTCCCCCATGGAGGGGACCACATATTAAACGGATTTTTGGAACAGGGAGCCGGAAGTGGGGCTTGCCCCGTCCGCTCCACGCATCGACCCGGTATTGCAGTGCTTCCGGGAATGGTGCACCTCTACTGCCCCCTGTTGTCGAAAGGCAGAACTGACTGACTGACTGACTGACTGACTGACTGAGTGAGTGAGTGAGTGAGTGAGTGAGTGAGTGAGTGAGTGAGTGAGTGACTAATAGACTGAGTGCTGTGAGGGGGGGGGCCCTGTCTGTGCGTGGCCCCCGTTTCCCGCCGTTTTTCTTTTTTTTTTTTTTTTTTTTTTTTTTTTTTAAAGGAAGGTGACACACTGTTTGTGCGGTGGACAGCTGCGCTGAGGTAAGGCATGATGTCATCTTTGCCTTTTGAATTTCCCCTCATGTTTGTTAAAATGATTGCTGTCTTTTGAGAGGACAGGAGGACAGGGAGGAGTCGGGGCCCCGAGGACGGCGGCTGCGACGCCCCTGGGCATTCTACTCCGAGCGGGGGCGTCACGCAGGCCCGGCTAACGGCGACGGGCTTGGCGGCGGCCCCATATCGACTCGGGTCTCTCTTCATCCCGTATAAATCTTTCGCCTTTTACTAAAGATTTCCGTGGAGAGGGATAGCGATGAGTTCATGGTATTTTTGGAGGCTCTGCCCAAGCAGAGCTGCACTGCTGCTGTCAAAGGAAGACTGGGCCCGGCTTAGCGGCTGGCGTTAGGTGCCCGGTGGCGCGGCTGTGGTCTCCCTGGATCACGCGTGGACTCGCCGGGCGACACCTGCCAGAGGGGCTGGTGAGGGCTGAGCCGCGCCAGCTCCGTCGGCATCCCGCATGCCGGCGCCCGGCGGGGCGCAATTTGTGGGTATCGCTTCTCGGCCTTTTGGCTAAGATCAAGTGTAGTATCTGTTCTTATCAGTTTAATATCTGATACGTCCCCCATGGAGGGGACCACATATTAAACGGATTTTTGGAACAGGGAGCCGGAAGTGGGGCTTGCCCCGTCCGCTCCACGCATCGACCCGGTATTGCAGTGCTTCCGGGAATGGTGCACCTCTACTGCCCCCTGTTGTCGAAAGGCAGAACTGACTGACTGACTGAGTGAGTGAGTGAGTGAGTGAGTGAGTGAGTGAGTGACTAATAGACTGAGTGCTGTGAGGGGGGGGGACCCTGTCTGTGCGTGGCCCCCCGTTTCCCGCCGTTTTTCTTTTTTTTTTTATTTTTTTTTTTATTTTTTAAAGGAAGGTGACACACTGTTTGTGCGGTGGACAGCTGCGCTGAGGTAAGGCATGATGTCATCTTTGCCTTTTGAATTTCCCCTCATGTTTGTTAAAATGATTGCTGTCTTTTGAGAGGACAGGAGGACAGGGAGGAGTCGGGGCCCCGAGGACGGCGGCTGCGACGCCCCTGGGCATTCTACTCCGAGCGGGGGCGTCACGCAGGCCCGGCTAACGGCGACGGGCTTGGCGGCGGCCCCATATCGACTCGGGTCTCTCTTCATCCCGTATAAATCTTTCGCCTTTTACTAAAGATTTCCGTGGAGAGGGATAGCGATGAGTTCATGGTATTTTTGGAGGCTCTGCCCAAGCAGAGCTGCACTGCTGCTGTCAAAGGAAGACTGGGCCCGGCTTAGCGGCTGGCGTTAGGTGCCCGGTGGCGCGGCTGTGGTCTCCCTGGATCACGCGTGGACTCGCCGGGCGACACCTGCCAGAGGGGCTGGTGAGGGCTGAGCCGCGCCAGCTCCGTCGGCATCCCGCATGCCGGCGCCCGGCGGGGCGCAATTTGTGGGTATCGCTTCTCGGCCTTTTGGCTAAGATCAAGTGTAGTATCTGTTCTTATCAGTTTAATATCTGATACGTCCCCCATGGAGGGGACCACATATTAAACGGATTTTTGGAACAGGGAGCCGGAAGTGGGGCTTGCCCCGTCCGCTCCACGCATCGACCCGGTATTGCAGTGCTTCCGGGAATGGTGCACCTCTACTGCCCCCTGTTGTCGAAAGGCAGAACTGACTGACTGACTGACTGACTGACTGACTGAGTGAGTGAGTGAGTGAGTGAGTGAGTGAGTGAGTGAGTGAGTGAGTGACTAATAGACTGAGTGCTGTGAGGGGGGGGGCCCTGTCTGTGCGTGGCCCCCGTTTCCCGCCGTTTTTCTTTTTTTTTTTTTTTTTTTTTTTTTTTTTTAAAGGAAGGTGACACACTGTTTGTGCGGTGGACAGCTGCGCTGAGGTAAGGCATGATGTCATCTTTGCCTTTTGAATTTCCCCTCATGTTTGTTAAAATGATTGCTGTCTTTTGAGAGGACAGGAGGACAGGGAGGAGTCGGGGCCCCGAGGACGGCGGCTGCGACGCCCCTGGGCATTCTACTCCGAGCGGGGGCGTCACGCAGGCCCGGCTAACGGCGACGGGCTTGGCGGCGGCCCCATATCGACTCGGGTCTCTCTTCATCCCGTATAAATCTTTCGCCTTTTACTAAAGATTTCCGTGGAGAGGGATAGCGATGAGTTCATGGTATTTTTGGAGGCTCTGCCCAAGCAGAGCTGCACTGCTGCTGTCAAAGGAAGACTGGGCCCGGCTTAGCGGCTGGCGTTAGGTGCCCGGTGGCGCGGCTGTGGTCTCCCTGGATCACGCGTGGACTCGCCGGGCGACACCTGCCAGAGGGGCTGGTGAGGGCTGAGCCGCGCCAGCTCCGTCGGCATCCCGCATGCCGGCGCCCGGCGGGGCGCAATTTGTGGGTATCGCTTCTCGGCCTTTTGGCTAAGATCAAGTGTAGTATCTGTTCTTATCAGTTTAATATCTGATACGTCCCCCATGGAGGGGACCACATATTAAACGGATTTTTGGAACAGGGAGCCGGAAGTGGGGCTTGCCCCGTCCGCTCCACGCATCGACCCGGTATTGCAGTGCTTCCGGGAATGGTGCACCTCTACTGCCCCCTGTTGTCGAAAGGCAGAACTGACTGACTGACTGACTGAGTGAGTGAGTGAGTGACTAATAGACTGAGTGCTGTGAGGGGGGGGGCCCTGTCTGTGCGTGGCCCCCGTTTCCCGCCGTTTTTCTTTTTTTTTTTTTTTTTTTTTTTTTTTTTAAAGGAAGGTGACACACTGTTTGTGCGGTGGACAGCTGCGCTGAGGTAAGGCATGATGTCATCTTTGCCTTTTGAATTTCCCCTCATGTTTGTTAAAATGATTGCTGTCTTTTGAGAGGACAGGAGGACAGGGAGGAGTCGGGGCCCCGAGGACGGCGGCTGCGACGCCCCTGGGCATTCTACTCCGAGCGGGGGCGTCACGCAGGCCCGGCTAACGGCGACGGGCTTGGCGGCGGCCCCATATCGACTCGGGTCTCTCTTCATCCCGTATAAATCTTTCGCCTTTTACTAAAGATTTCCGTGGAGAGGGATAGCGATGAGTTCATGGTATTTTTGGAGGCTCTGCCCAAGCAGAGCTGCACTGCTGCTGTCAAAGGAAGACTGGGCCCGGCTTAGCGGCTGGCGTTAGGTGCCCGGTGGCGCGGCTGTGGTCTCCCTGGATCACGCGTGGACTCGCCGGGCGACACCTGCCAGAGGGGCTGGTGAGGGCTGAGCCGCGCCAGCTCCGTCGGCATCCCGCATGCCGGCGCCCGGCGGGGCGCAATTTGTGGGTATCGCTTCTCGGCCTTTTGGCTAAGATCAAGTGTAGTATCTGTTCTTATCAGTTTAATATCTGATACGTCCCCCATGGAGGGGACCACATATTAAACGGATTTTTGGAACAGGGAGCCGGAAGTGGGGCTTGCCCCGTCCGCTCCACGCATCGACCCGGTATTGCAGTGCTTCCGGGAATGGTGCACCTCTACTGCCCCCTGTTGTCGAAAGGCAGAACTGACTGACTGACTGACTGACTGACTGAGTGAGTGAGTGAGTGAGTGAGTGAGTGAGTGAGTGAGTGAGTGACTAATAGACTGAGTGCTGTGAGGGGGGGGGCCCTGTCTGTGCGTGGCCCCCGTTTCCCGCCGTTTTTCTTTTTTTTTTTTTTTTTTTTTTTTTTTTTTAAAGGAAGGTGACACACTGTTTGTGCGGTGGACAGCTGCGCTGAGGTAAGGCATGATGTCATCTTTGCCTTTTGAATTTCCCCTCATGTTTGTTAAAATGATTGCTGTCTTTTGAGAGGACAGGAGGACAGGGAGGAGTCGGGGCCCCGAGGACGGCGGCTGCGACGCCCCTGGGCATTCTACTCCGAGCGGGGGCGTCACGCAGGCCCGGCTAACGGCGACGGGCTTGGCGGCGGCCCCATATCGACTCGGGTCTCTCTTCATCCCGTATAAATCTTTCGCCTTTTACTAAAGATTTCCGTGGAGAGGGATAGCGATGAGTTCATGGTATTTTTGGAGGCTCTGCCCAAGCAGAGCTGCACTGCTGCTGTCAAAGGAAGACTGGGCCCGGCTTAGCGGCTGGCGTTAGGTGCCCGGTGGCGCGGCTGTGGTCTCCCTGGATCACGCGTGGACTCGCCGGGCGACACCTGCCAGAGGGGCTGGTGAGGGCTGAGCCGCGCCAGCTCCGTCGGCATCCCGCATGCCGGCGCCCGGCGGGGCGCAATTTGTGGGTATCGCTTCTCGGCCTTTTGGCTAAGATCAAGTGTAGTATCTGTTCTTATCAGTTTAATATCTGATACGTCCCCCATGGAGGGGACCACATATTAAACGGATTTTTGGAACAGGGAGCCGGAAGTGGGGCTTGCCCCGTCCGCTCCACGCATCGACCCGGTATTGCAGTGCTTCCGGGAATGGTGCACCTCTACTGCCCCCTGTTGTCGAAAGGCAGAACTGACTGACTGACTGACTGACTGACTGACTGAGTGAGTGAGTGAGTGAGTGAGTGAGTGAGTGAGTGAGTGACTAATAGACTGAGTGCTGTGAGGGGGGGGGCCCTGTCTGTGCGTGGCCCCCGTTTCCCGCCGTTTTTCTTTTTTTTTTTTTTTTTTTTTTTTTTTTTTAAAGGAAGGTGACACACTGTTTGTGCGGTGGACAGCTGCGCTGAGGTAAGGCATGATGTCATCTTTGCCTTTTGAATTTCCCCTCATGTTTGTTAAAATGATTGCTGTCTTTTGAGAGGACAGGAGGACAGGGAGGAGTCGGGGCCCCGAGGACGGCGGCTGCGACGCCCCTGGGCATTCTACTCCGAGCGGGGGCGTCACGCAGGCCCGGCTAACGGCGACGGGCTTGGCGGCGGCCCCATATCGACTCGGGTCTCTCTTCATCCCGTATAAATCTTTCGCCTTTTACTAAAGATTTCCGTGGAGAGGGATAGCGATGAGTTCATGGTATTTTTGGAGGCTCTGCCCAAGCAGAGCTGCACTGCTGCTGTCAAAGGAAGACTGGGCCCGGCTTAGCGGCTGGCGTTAGGTGCCCGGTGGCGCGGCTGTGGTCTCCCTGGATCACGCGTGGACTCGCCGGGCGACACCTGCCAGAGGGGCTGGTGAGGGCTGAGCCGCGCCAGCTCCGTCGGCATCCCGCATGCCGGCGCCCGGCGGGGCGCAATTTGTGGGTATCGCTTCTCGGCCTTTTGGCTAAGATCAAGTGTAGTATCTGTTCTTATCAGTTTAATATCTGATACGTCCCCCATGGAGGGGACCACATATTAAACGGATTTTTGGAACAGGGAGCCGGAAGTGGGGCTTGCCCCGTCCGCTCCACGCATCGACCCGGTATTGCAGTGCTTCCGGGAATGGTGCACCTCTACTGCCCCCTGTTGTCGAAAGGCAGAACTGACTGACTGACTGACTGAGTGAGTGAGTGAGTGACTAATAGACTGAGTGCTGTGAGGGGGGGGGCCCTGTCTGTGCGTGGCCCCCGTTTCCCGCCGTTTTTCTTTTTTTTTTTTTTTTTTTTTTTTTTTTTAAAGGAAGGTGACACACTGTTTGTGCGGTGGACAGCTGCGCTGAGGTAAGGCATGATGTCATCTTTGCCTTTTGAATTTCCCCTCATGTTTGTTAAAATGATTGCTGTCTTTTGAGAGGACAGGAGGACAGGGAGGAGTCGGGGCCCCGAGGACGGCGGCTGCGACGCCCCTGGGCATTCTACTCCGAGCGGGGGCGTCACGCAGGCCCGGCTAACGGCGACGGGCTTGGCGGCGGCCCCATATCGACTCGGGTCTCTCTTCATCCCGTATAAATCTTTCGCCTTTTACTAAAGATTTCCGTGGAGAGGGATAGCGATGAGTTCATGGTATTTTTGGAGGCTCTGCCCAAGCAGAGCTGCACTGCTGCTGTCAAAGGAAGACTGGGCCCGGCTTAGCGGCTGGCGTTAGGTGCCCGGTGGCGCGGCTGTGGTCTCCCTGGATCACGCGTGGACTCGCCGGGCGACACCTGCCAGAGGGGCTGGTGAGGGCTGAGCCGCGCCAGCTCCGTCGGCATCCCGCATGCCGGCGCCCGGCGGGGCGCAATTTGTGGGTATCGCTTCTCGGCCTTTTGGCTAAGATCAAGTGTAGTATCTGTTCTTATCGCTTCTCGGCCTTTTGGCTAAGATCAAGTGCTGCTTTTTGGAGGGATTTTTATTGCCAGGTTTTTTAGTGGAGGCAACAGCGAACCTAAAGCGTGACCAGCAGGTGGCTTGACCGCCGCTGCCACGGGGCTAGCTGTTGTCTCCTTTTAGCGCTTTTTTTTATTTTGGGTAGCCCTTGCAAGCCTAACGTGCAGGTTCGGGTGGCTTGACCGCCGTTCCCGCAGGGTGAGCTTGGGGTTTTATTTCCAGCTTTTATTAGTTTAGGCACCCAGCTAGGACACGTCGACTCCCTGCCCGGCTCCCGAGGACTCTCTTGCCCACCATCGCCAGGATGTCCGGGAGCCCACACAGGACCGTCGTAGTCATCCGGCATACAGCAGCCTTCAAGTGGACTCACCAGGAGGAACCGGAGAGTTTCCCGGAGAGACTGACCTTCATCCGGGAGGTGCTCTTCGGCCTCCTGGGACTTACCATGGAAGACATCATCTGTGTGCAGCGCAACCAGTCTTCGGCCTTCTTCTATGTGACTTGCACTACGGAAGAGGGCTACAAGAAGATGCTGGTTGCATGCAGCCGCTTGGAGGAAGAGCTTCGCCGGATGTACTATGACGTGGAGCCACTGTGGAAGCTGGACCGGAGAGTGATCACCGTCCACGTCTTGGACCCCTTTGTTCCAGCTGAAGCGGTGGCTGCCTTCCTGGGCAGGTTTGTCGACGTGGTCCCTGGGCACAGGGACGTGAGAGACCAGCTGGGTGTCTGGACTGGGCGCAGGCAGTTCCGGGTGTGCCTGCGCCCCGACGCTAGCTCCCCTGACGGGTATAGCCACCCACCTGCTCATTTTATGATAGGTCGTTGCAAGGGCTACCTTTTTTACTCCGGGCAACCCTCCTCCTGCCGCTTGTGCCACGGCCTGGGCCACACCGCGGACTCCTGTACCACCATGAAGTGCTGGAGATGCCTGGACGTCGGTCACTTGGCGAAGGACTGCAAGGGCCCCCTCCGGTGTAACCTGTGCAGAGGTGAGGACCATCTGGCTCGGAGCTGCCCTCAGCGCAAACCGTCCTGGGCCGACGCCGTTACCCGGGGCTCGGCTGTGGACGGGGCCCGACAGCAGGCACTGCCGGGCTGCGCTGAGATGCACGGGGGAGCCGAGAGGGGAGCTGGGAACACCGAGGCTCAGCCCTTCGCCAGTGCCGATGGGGAGTCCACGGCCTCCAGTGCTTCTGTGGAGTCCCCAGGTAAGGGTCCATTGGCCGTGGCTGAAAAGCGCGCAACCTCTCCCTCCAGGTTTGTCCAAAGCAGGAGGAGGAAGAAGGCCCGGAGGAACGAGAACACTGCTTTAGGCCGAGAAGCGATTTCCCCTTTTGAGCAGATGGACTTACTAAGTGTTCTGGTCTCCCCACTTGAGAGACGGTCTTATCCAGTGCAGCAGGACATTGCAAATGAATGTTCTTTTTTAGCCACTGTTGAGTCTGG
>NW_027325969.1:365000-395782 GCF_048594095.1 Paramormyrops kingsleyae
CTGACTGACTGAGTGAGTGAGTGAGTGAGTGAGTGAGTGAGTGAGTGAGTGAGTGACTAATAGACTGAGTGCTGTGAGGGGGGGGGCCCTGTCTGTGCGTGGCCCCCGTTTCCCGCCGTTTTTCTTTTTTTTTTTTTTTTTTTTTTTTTTTTTTAAAGGAAGGTGACACACTGTTTGTGCGGTGGACAGCTGCGCTGAGGTAAGGCATGATGTCATCTTTGCCTTTTGAATTTCCCCTCATGTTTGTTAAAATGATTGCTGTCTTTTGAGAGGACAGGAGGACAGGGAGGAGTCGGGGCCCCGAGGACGGCGGCTGCGACGCCCCTGGGCATTCTACTCCGAGCGGGGGCGTCACGCAGGCCCGGCTAACGGCGACGGGCTTGGCGGCGGCCCCATATCGACTCGGGTCTCTCTTCATCCCGTATAAATCTTTCGCCTTTTACTAAAGATTTCCGTGGAGAGGGATAGCGATGAGTTCATGGTATTTTTGGAGGCTCTGCCCAAGCAGAGCTGCACTGCTGCTGTCAAAGGAAGACTGGGCCCGGCTTAGCGGCTGGCGTTAGGTGCCCGGTGGCGCGGCTGTGGTCTCCCTGGATCACGCGTGGACTCGCCGGGCGACACCTGCCAGAGGGGCTGGTGAGGGCTGAGCCGCGCCAGCTCCGTCGGCATCCCGCATGCCGGCGCCCGGCGGGGCGCAATTTGTGGGTATCGCTTCTCGGCCTTTTGGCTAAGATCAAGTGTAGTATCTGTTCTTATCAGTTTAATATCTGATACGTCCCCCATGGAGGGGACCACATATTAAACGGATTTTTGGAACAGGGAGCCGGAAGTGGGGCTTGCCCCGTCCGCTCCACGCATCGACCCGGTATTGCAGTGCTTCCGGGAATGGTGCACCTCTACTGCCCCCTGTTGTCGAAAGGCAGAACTGACTGACTGACTGACTGACTGACTGACTGAGTGAGTGAGTGAGTGAGTGAGTGAGTGAGTGAGTGAGTGAGTGAGTGACTAATAGACTGAGTGCTGTGAGGGGGGGGGCCCTGTCTGTGCGTGGCCCCCGTTTCCCGCCGTTTTTCTTTTTTTTTTTTTTTTTTTTTTTTTTTTTTAAAGGAAGGTGACACACTGTTTGTGCGGTGGACAGCTGCGCTGAGGTAAGGCATGATGTCATCTTTGCCTTTTGAATTTCCCCTCATGTTTGTTAAAATGATTGCTGTCTTTTGAGAGGACAGGAGGACAGGGAGGAGTCGGGGCCCCGAGGACGGCGGCTGCGACGCCCCTGGGCATTCTACTCCGAGCGGGGGCGTCACGCAGGCCCGGCTAACGGCGACGGGCTTGGCGGCGGCCCCATATCGACTCGGGTCTCTCTTCATCCCGTATAAATCTTTCGCCTTTTACTAAAGATTTCCGTGGAGAGGGATAGCGATGAGTTCATGGTATTTTTGGAGGCTCTGCCCAAGCAGAGCTGCACTGCTGCTGTCAAAGGAAGACTGGGCCCGGCTTAGCGGCTGGCGTTAGGTGCCCGGTGGCGCGGCTGTGGTCTCCCTGGATCACGCGTGGACTCGCCGGGCGACACCTGCCAGAGGGGCTGGTGAGGGCTGAGCCGCGCCAGCTCCGTCGGCATCCCGCATGCCGGCGCCCGGCGGGGCGCAATTTGTGGGTATCGCTTCTCGGCCTTTTGGCTAAGATCAAGTGTAGTATCTGTTCTTATCAGTTTAATATCTGATACGTCCCCCATGGAGGGGACCACATATTAAACGGATTTTTGGAACAGGGAGCCGGAAGTGGGGCTTGCCCCGTCCGCTCCACGCATCGACCCGGTATTGCAGTGCTTCCGGGAATGGTGCACCTCTACTGCCCCCTGTTGTCGAAAGGCAGAACTGACTGACTGACTGACTGACTGACTGACTGAGTGAGTGAGTGAGTGAGTGAGTGAGTGAGTGAGTGAGTGAGTGACTAATAGACTGAGTGCTGTGAGGGGGGGGGCCCTGTCTGTGCGTGGCCCCCGTTTCCCGCCGTTTTTCTTTTTTTTTTTTTTTTTTTTTTTTTTTTTTTTAAAGGAAGGTGACACACTGTTTGTGCGGTGGACAGCTGCGCTGAGGTAAGGCATGATGTCATCTTTGCCTTTTGAATTTCCCCTCATGTTTGTTAAAATGATTGCTGTCTTTTGAGAGGACAGGAGGACAGGGAGGAGTCGGGGCCCCGAGGACGGCGGCTGCGACGCCCCTGGGCATTCTACTCCGAGCGGGGGCGTCACGCAGGCCCGGCTAACGGCGACGGGCTTGGCGGCGGCCCCATATCGACTCGGGTCTCTCTTCATCCCGTATAAATCTTTCGCCTTTTACTAAAGATTTCCGTGGAGAGGGATAGCGATGAGTTCATGGTATTTTTGGAGGCTCTGCCCAAGCAGAGCTGCACTGCTGCTGTCAAAGGAAGACTGGGCCCGGCTTAGCGGCTGGCGTTAGGTGCCCGGTGGCGCGGCTGTGGTCTCCCTGGATCACGCGTGGACTCGCCGGGCGACACCTGCCAGAGGGGCTGGTGAGGGCTGAGCCGCGCCAGCTCCGTCGGCATCCCGCATGCCGGCGCCCGGCGGGGCGCAATTTGTGGGTATCGCTTCTCGGCCTTTTGGCTAAGATCAAGTGGATTTTACGCTCTTTTTATCGCTTTTAAAGGACTGCGTCGGGTTTTTTAGAGGAAGGCACGGTGACCCTAATGCGTGACCAGTAGGTGGCTTGACCGCCGCTGCCACGGGGCGACCCGTGCCTTCCTTTTAGCCTTTTATCCCTGCTTTTATTTTCGTTTTTATTAGGCTGGGGATCCCGCAGTGGCTGGTGGCCTGCCCGCCGCCCTGTTGGGTGAACTGGTGTTTTTTATTCTTAGGTGTTTTTAATAGTTTAGCATTCCTCGGCTCATCCCGGATTGGCGGACGGCAGCAGGACCACGGCGGACGTCGGGACCACGGCGGCAGGAGGACTCTGCTCCAGGAACGACGTCGGTGGACCATCCCGGATGGCGACGGCCGGCGGTGCTGCGAGGAAGCCCTTCAGCGGGCCGTGGCTGGTAGCAGGCGGTGGCCTGCGTAATACCGCCCGGTTCTGCTGGAGGGCTGAAGGGGAGGTGGGCACCTTCCCTGACCGCCTGGCCTTCATCCGGGAGGTGGCCTTCGGGGAGCTGGGCCTCCGCATGGAGGATATCCTCTGTGTGCAGCGGAATGGACCTCACCAGTTCTTCGAGGTCACCCTGTCCACCGACGAGAGTTACTCCAAGGTCCTGGAGCGGAGCAAGGAGAGGGCCCAGTACCCTCTCCTGGGTCAGTATACCATCGAGCCGCTGTGGTGGCCCGACAAGCGAGTGATAACTGTACATTGTTTCAATCCTCATATCACCGCCGAGGCCGTCCGCCAGTTCCTGAACAAGTATGTGGACCTCCTTCCTGGCCACAAGGACATTCGGGATGAGCTGGGGATCTGGACTGGTCGACGCCAGTTCCAGGCCCGCCTGCGCCTGGACGCTAATGGCGCGGGCGGTTTTAGTCATCCCCCAGCCTATTTTAATTTGCAGGGTAACAAGGCTTACTTGTTTTATTCTGGACAGCCTCCCTTCTGCCGACAGTGCCATAGTTTTGGACACACTCTGGAGGGGTGCGCCAACCTGCGCTGTCGGAACTGCCTGGAGCCGGGGCATATGGCCAGGGACTGCAAGGGCCCCCGTCGCTGTATCCACTGTAACGGTGAGGACCATCTGGCTCGTTCCTGCCCTCAACGGAAAACATCATACGCCGACGCTCTGTCAGGCAGCAGAGTCCTCGGCAAGGAGAGTGGTGGGGGAGCGCAAGCCCCCACATTAGGGCAGGAACAGCCGGCGGCGGGGGCAGGAGGAGAAGCCCTGGCCGAGGTGGAGGAGGCCCCAGGGACAGTCACAGCGATGCAGGAGGGGTCTCCAGTCCTGGCTCCGGGCGTCAGCAGCAGGAGGAGGAAGAGCGGCGCATCCCCCCGGAGGAGGAAGAAGAGCAGAAGGGAGGTACAACCCGACGCTTCCAGCCCTCCGGCTGCCACCTTGCCAGCAGTGGCGGCCGGGGACCAAGGCCGAGAGAGTCCCCCCTCCCCGACGTTGGGGGCCCCCCATCTGGTGTGGGACTTGGGACAGTCCCCTGCGCCCCCCCAGGAGTACAGTAGTGTACAGGACAAAGCCAATGAACAGGAGTACCTGGGGGGGCTGGAACTGGGGGGCCTTTTGGGTTTGACTGAGGAGGGGGGGCAGTAACGCGGTATTGTTTTTTAATGGCTGGCTTTTATTATTTTAGTGTGTTGTTTTTAATTGTATTTTACCTTTTTAACATTTCATGGCCAATTTTAATATTGTCACCTTGAATGTCAGGGGTTTGAGGAACGTTTTAAAGCGCACATCTGTTTTTAATCAGCTGGCATCTTCTCCCTTCAGCATTTGTTTTCTGCAGGAAGTCCACCTCCGGGACCAGCGGGACGAGGCTCTCTTTTCACGACAATGGAAGAGGGGTAGATCCTACTGGAGCGTAGGTGGTGTCCACTCCTCAGGCGTCGGGATCCTTTTTGGCGACCGCGCCTTTGAAGAAGTAAGATCGTTTACCGTTCTTCAAGGTAGGGTTTTGGGGGTGGACGCCACATGGAGGGGACAGCGCCTCCGGGCCATATGTGTCTACGCTCCAGTGGAGGCCTCATCCCGTATAACTCTCTTTGAAGAGTTGTCCCCGTTCTGTGTCACAGATCGACACTTGATTTTAGGAGGGGACTTTAACATCTCGTTGGAGGGTAGACAGGATGTCAGCTCTGGGCACTTTCGCCATTTTATTCGTTCCTTTAAACTTGTTGATGGTTTTAAGACATGCAACCCCAGCATGCCGGGCTTCACCTGGCATAATAGTCGCGGAGCTAGCAGTCGCATCGATTACATTTTAGCCTCACCCCCCGTTGTTTTTAAAAAGGTGTCCCTCTCCCCACAGTGGCCCACTGACCATTTGGCAGTGGAGGCCACTGTTTCCATAGACGCCCCTGAATATGGGGGCGGCTATTGGAAAATGAACCTGCAGATCCTGGAGGAGAGCGATTTTAGACACCTTTTTTTAGATCACTTCTCCGAGTGGCAGAAGGACAAGCCTACCTTCCCCTCCGTGGCTGAATGGTGGGAGAGTGTGAAGGATAGGATCCGAACCTTCTCCATGCAGTACAGCAAGCAGCGCAGGATGGAGAAGAAATTCTCCATTCTGCAGCTGGAGAGAAGGTTGCGGGATGAATACGCCGCTCACAACAACGGGGGCGCCATCGATCACGAGCGACTGCTTGGCATAAAGGGTGAGCTGAGGCGCCTGCATGAACAGGCTGCCTCGGCCCTAATGCTCCGCGACAAAATGTGCCTGTTGGAAAACAATGAAAAGTGCAACGCCTTTTTTTTCCAGAGAGCCAGGGAAGCCCGGGAGGAGAAGAGCTTTGTCTCTCTCCGTGCCTCAAATAGCAACAAGGTAACTACAACATCAGACATGCTGGAGGTTGCAAAATTGTTTTATTGTGATCTTTTTAAGGTTAGGGACACGGACCCGGTTGCAGGGGAGCGGTTCCTAGACAACATCTCACCTTGTCTTCCCAGTGACATTCGTGACGGCTTAGAAGCCCCCATCACCTTGGCCGAGCTGACCGCAGTGCTTGGCAAGATGAACCGCCGCAAGGTACCGGGCCTTGATGGGCTCCCGGTGGAATTTTATTCCACCTTTTGGGATGTCCTCGGGCCGGAATTACTGCAGGTTGTAGAGGACGTTCAGCGCCGGGGTTTGCTCACTAGGAGCATGAGGTCAGGGGTTCTTTCTCTGTTGCACAAGAAGGGCGATCGTGCCGACCTTGGCAACTGGAGGCCCCTGACCATGCTTTGTGTAGACACAAAGCTCATCGCAAAGACCCTTACCGAACGCCTGAAGAAGGCCATGGCTCATCTGGTACACAGCGATCAGACGTGTGGAGTACCGGGTCGATCGGCGACGTGGAACCTCCATCTCATCCGCGACGCCATCGCCTGGGTGGAGGACAGGAACCTCCCTCTCCTGCTGGTCAGCTTGGACCAGGAGAAAGCCTTTGACCGGGTAGATCACCGCTTCCTGTTTCAAGTATTGGGTAAGTTTGGCTTTGGACCCAATTATCTGGGGTGGTTACACACTTTGTATAACGAAGTTGGAAGCCATGTTGTTATCAATGGCTTCCTGAGTGACTTGGTGCCCCAGCTGAGTGGAGTGAGGCAGGGATGTCCCCTCTCCCCCCTCCTCTACGCGCTCTATATAGAGCCACTGGCGTGCGCCATTCGCACCCACCCCGGGGTCGATGGCCTTCTTATCCCAGGAAGTCGGGGGAAAACTGTTAAACTGACCCAGTACGCAGACGACACCACCCTTTTCGTCTGCTCGGATCAGTCTCTCGGTCATGCCATGAGCCTTGTTCATGCATTCGGTAGGGCCTCCGGCGCGACGCTCAACCTCAGTAAGTCGGTGGCCAAGTATTTCGGCAGCTGGAAGGCGAGGGAGGACGTCGCAGGTGGTCTCACCCTCTGTGACGGACCTCTCAAAGTGTTGGGGGTCAACTTCCTTTCGGATGGTGCCGCCCGTTTGAACTGGGAGGGGCGGTTGGCGATCGCCAGGCGGAAGATCGGACTGTGGAAGTCCAGGTCCCTGTCCTTCCAAGGTAAGGTTTTAGCCTTAAAAGTGGATATTCTTCCCACCCTGCTCTACCTTGCACATGTGTACCCTTTGCCCCGCTTCATGCGCAGAGGCCTGACGAAGGACGTTTTCAACCTCGTCTGGGGGGGCAGGTACGAGTACGTGCGTAGGGAAGTGATGTATCTCGGAAAGGACAGTGGGGGGAGGGATGTTATTGACTTTCCTCTCAAGCTTGACTGCCTGTTCTTCTCGCAGCTCTGCGCGCGCCTGGCAGCTCCCCTCGAGCACCCCCATCAGCACTTTGTGCGTCTGTGGCTGGCTCTCCCCATGAGACGTCTGGTGGCGTCGTGGACCAACCTCGGCCCCAAGGCTGAGACCCTGCCGGCCCACTACAGCCACGCTGTCAAGTGGAGTAAGTCTTTTCCGGCAGGTGTCAAGACAGAGGCCTTGACCAAGCATAGAGCGCTTTACAGGGCTTTGCTTGGTCATAGGGATACTCGGGCCATGCTGGGCCTGGAGGAAGGCACATGGGCGAGAATCCAGCCTAAGGGTTTGGATCACAGGCTGCAGGACCTGAACTGGCAGTGCCTTCATGGTAAGCTGCCAGTCAGGGACGTCTTACATAGGCATAAGCTGACCAGACACCCCCGCTGCCCCAGGCCCGAGTGCAGTGAGGATGAGACCATCAGGCACGTGTTTTGGGACTGTGGGCATGCACAGAGAGTTTGGGGGTTGGTAGCGGGCCTGTGTGGACGTGTGGACCCGCAGCCCGGTCTGACCTACGACAAGGTGTTGAAGGGGTGGGACCCCAACCTCCATAACCCCTTCGGCCCCTGGATGTGGCTGCTGGTCAGCATTACCAAGCGGGAGCTGTGGAATGCCAGGACCGCGCTCATCCGCAGAGGGGTTCATCTGGAGGCACAAGGGGTATTCCGTAAAATCCGGGCCGACTTGGGTTTCAGGATGGAGACTGACGTCATCCAGCGGGGCTACCACGAGGCCAAGGAGAGGTGGAAGGGCCTCTTTTGGCTTTAGCCCCGTTTCGTTTAGGTGGTGACGCTCCATTCTACAGGGTTGACGTGACGCACTTTTCTGAAGCACACAGGAGGTACTTCGGGTTTTAGGTGAGTGTGCTTTGTTGTTTTTGTGCGTGTGTTTTAATTAAAATGTTTTTAACTAACAGCATGTGCATAATCAATTAAGCATGGTTTTGGTTGATCTTTTTTAGCACTTATTTATTAATATTAATAATCATTGTATTTATTAACATCTAACATTTTACTTGTTGTGCTGTATATTAAGTGATTGACCATGTTTTATTCCCGAGGTGCTGATTTTAAGTGTTTGGAAATATGTATGACCCTGTCTCAACCTGACCCTGGCGTAGAGGTTGGAGGTCGGCGGGTGTGTTCCTCTTTTAATGGTTTTAGTTTTTAATAGGTGGCATTTATGGTGACATTTTATTTTTGTAAATGGCCATTTAATTGTAGTTGTGTTTTAATTGTTATTGTAACGTATTGGTGGTTTTATAGTTGTGTGTCTTTTTGCAGTTCTGGAGAGGTTTTGTTTAATGTTGTTTTAATAATGCTCTGTTTTGTATAGCATATATAAGTAGCACTGTGTGTTGAGAATGTTTTAGCCTTTTATAAAGTATTTATGGATATATATTTTTACTAATTTGTGAACCTAAAAGGCTGTTTTATTATGTTTTGATTACAGTGCTAATTGATGCTAATTGATGTATATATGCTTTGTGTATTGGTATGATTTTAATTGTTGTACAGAACTGTTTAATAAAGTATTGGAAAAAAAAAAAAAAAAAAAAAATCTGTTCTTATCAGTTTAATATCTGATACGTCCCCCATGGAGGGGACCACATATTAAACGGATTTTTGGAACAGGGAGCCGGAAGTGGGGCTTGCCCCGTCCGCTCCACGCATCGACCCGGTATTGCAGTGCTTCCGGGAATGGTGCACCTCTACTGCCCCCTGTTGTCGAAAGGCAGAACTGACTGACTGACTGACTGAGTGAGTGAGTGAGTGACTAATAGACTGAGTGCTGTGAGGGGGGGGGCCCTGTCTGTGCGTGGCCCCCGTTTCCCGCCGTTTTTCTTTTTTTTTTTTTTTTTTTTTTTTTTTTTTAAAGGAAGGTGACACACTGTTTGTGCGGTGGACAGCTGCGCTGAGGTAAGGCATGATGTCATCTTTGCCTTTTGAATTTCCCCTCATGTTTGTTAAAATGATTGCTGTCTTTTGAGAGGACAGGAGGACAGGGAGGAGTCGGGGCCCCGAGGACGGCGGCTGCGACGCCCCTGGGCATTCTACTCCGAGCGGGGGCGTCACGCAGGCCCGGCTAACGGCGACGGGCTTGGCGGCGGCCCCATATCGACTCGGGTCTCTCTTCATCCCGTATAAATCTTTCGCCTTTTACTAAAGATTTCCGTGGAGAGGGATAGCGATGAGTTCATGGTATTTTTGGAGGCTCTGCCCAAGCAGAGCTGCACTGCTGCTGTCAAAGGAAGACTGGGCCCGGCTTAGCGGCTGGCGTTAGGTGCCCGGTGGCGCGGCTGTGGTCTCCCTGGATCACGCGTGGACTCGCCGGGCGACACCTGCCAGAGGGGCTGGTGAGGGCTGAGCCGCGCCAGCTCCGTCGGCATCCCGCATGCCGGCGCCCGGCGGGGCGCAATTTGTGGGTATCGCTTCTCGGCCTTTTGGCTAAGATCAAGTGTAGTATCTGTTCTTATCAGTTTAATATCTGATACGTCCCCCATGGAGGGGACCACATATTAAACGGATTTTTGGAACAGGGAGCCGGAAGTGGGGCTTGCCCCGTCCGCTCCACGCATCGACCCGGTATTGCAGTGCTTCCGGGAATGGTGCACCTCTACTGCCCCCTGTTGTCGAAAGGCAGAACTGACTGACTGACTGACTGACTGACTGACTGAGTGAGTGAGTGAGTGAGTGAGTGAGTGAGTGAGTGAGTGACTAATAGACTGAGTGCTGTGAGGGGGGGGGCCCTGTCTGTGCGTGGCCCCCGTTTCCCGCCGTTTTTCTTTTTTTTTTTTTTTTTTTTTTTTTTTTTTAAAGGAAGGTGACACACTGTTTGTGCGGTGGACAGCTGCGCTGAGGTAAGGCATGATGTCATCTTTGCCTTTTGAATTTCCCCTCATGTTTGTTAAAATGATTGCTGTCTTTTGAGAGGACAGGAGGACAGGGAGGAGTCGGGGCCCCGAGGACGGCGGCTGCGACGCCCCTGGGCATTCTACTCCGAGCGGGGGCGTCACGCAGGCCCGGCTAACGGCGACGGGCTTGGCGGCGGCCCCATATCGACTCGGGTCTCTCTTCATCCCGTATAAATCTTTCGCCTTTTACTAAAGATTTCCGTGGAGAGGGATAGCGATGAGTTCATGGTATTTTTGGAGGCTCTGCCCAAGCAGAGCTGCACTGCTGCTGTCAAAGGAAGACTGGGCCCGGCTTAGCGGCTGGCGTTAGGTGCCCGGTGGCGCGGCTGTGGTCTCCCTGGATCACGCGTGGACTCGCCGGGCGACACCTGCCAGAGGGGCTGGTGAGGGCTGAGCCGCGCCAGCTCCGTCGGCATCCCGCATGCCGGCGCCCGGCGGGGCGCAATTTGTGGGTATCGCTTCTCGGCCTTTTGGCTAAGATCAAGTGTAGTATCTGTTCTTATCAGTTTAATATCTGATACGTCCCCCATGGAGGGGACCACATATTAAACGGATTTTTGGAACAGGGAGCCGGAAGTGGGGCTTGCCCCGTCCGCTCCACGCATCGACCCGGTATTGCAGTGCTTCCGGGAATGGTGCACCTCTACTGCCCCCTGTTGTCGAAAGGCAGAACTGACTGACTGACTGACTGACTGACTGACTGAGTGAGTGAGTGAGTGAGTGAGTGAGTGAGTGAGTGAGTGAGTGAGTGACTAATAGACTGAGTGCTGTGAGGGGGGGGGCCCTGTCTGTGCGTGGCCCCCGTTTCCCGCCGTTTTTCTTTTTTTTTTTTTTTTTTTTTTTTTTTTTTAAAGGAAGGTGACACACTGTTTGTGCGGTGGACAGCTGCGCTGAGGTAAGGCATGATGTCATCTTTGCCTTTTGAATTTCCCCTCATGTTTGTTAAAATGATTGCTGTCTTTTGAGAGGACAGGAGGACAGGGAGGAGTCGGGGCCCCGAGGACGGCGGCTGCGACGCCCCTGGGCATTCTACTCCGAGCGGGGGCGTCACGCAGGCCCGGCTAACGGCGACGGGCTTGGCGGCGGCCCCATATCGACTCGGGTCTCTCTTCATCCCGTATAAATCTTTCGCCTTTTACTAAAGATTTCCGTGGAGAGGGATAGCGATGAGTTCATGGTATTTTTGGAGGCTCTGCCCAAGCAGAGCTGCACTGCTGCTGTCAAAGGAAGACTGGGCCCGGCTTAGCGGCTGGCGTTAGGTGCCCGGTGGCGCGGCTGTGGTCTCCCTGGATCACGCGTGGACTCGCCGGGCGACACCTGCCAGAGGGGCTGGTGAGGGCTGAGCCGCGCCAGCTCCGTCGGCATCCCGCATGCCGGCGCCCGGCGGGGCGCAATTTGTGGGTATCGCTTCTCGGCCTTTTGGCTAAGATCAAGTGTAGTATCTGTTCTTATCAGTTTAATATCTGATACGTCCCCCATGGAGGGGACCACATATTAAACGGATTTTTGGAACAGGGAGCCGGAAGTGGGGCTTGCCCCGTCCGCTCCACGCATCGACCCGGTATTGCAGTGCTTCCGGGAATGGTGCACCTCTACTGCCCCCTGTTGTCGAAAGGCAGAACTGACTGACTGACTGACTGACTGACTGACTGAGTGAGTGAGTGAGTGAGTGAGTGAGTGAGTGAGTGAGTGAGTGACTAATAGACTGAGTGCTGTGAGGGGGGGGGCCCTGTCTGTGCGTGGCCCCCGTTTCCCGCCGTTTTTCTTTTTTTTTTTTTTTTTTTTTTTTTTTTTTAAAGGAAGGTGACACACTGTTTGTGCGGTGGACAGCTGCGCTGAGGTAAGGCATGATGTCATCTTTGCCTTTTGAATTTCCCCTCATGTTTGTTAAAATGATTGCTGTCTTTTGAGAGGACAGGAGGACAGGGAGGAGTCGGGGCCCCGAGGACGGCGGCTGCGACGCCCCTGGGCATTCTACTCCGAGCGGGGGCGTCACGCAGGCCCGGCTAACGGCGACGGGCTTGGCGGCGGCCCCATATCGACTCGGGTCTCTCTTCATCCCGTATAAATCTTTCGCCTTTTACTAAAGATTTCCGTGGAGAGGGATAGCGATGAGTTCATGGTATTTTTGGAGGCTCTGCCCAAGCAGAGCTGCACTGCTGCTGTCAAAGGAAGACTGGGCCCGGCTTAGCGGCTGGCGTTAGGTGCCCGGTGGCGCGGCTGTGGTCTCCCTGGATCACGCGTGGACTCGCCGGGCGACACCTGCCAGAGGGGCTGGTGAGGGCTGAGCCGCGCCAGCTCCGTCGGCATCCCGCATGCCGGCGCCCGGCGGGGCGCAATTTGTGGGTATCGCTTCTCGGCCTTTTGGCTAAGATCAAGTGCTGCTTTTTGGAGGGATTTTTATTGCCAGGTTTTTTAGTGGAGGCAACAGCGAACCTAAAGCGTGACCAGCAGGTGGCTTGACCGCCGCTGCCACGGGGCTAGCTGTTGTCTCCTTTTAGCGCTTTTTTTTATTTTGGGTAGCCCTTGCAAGCCTAACGTGCAGGTTCGGGTGGCTTGACCGCCGTTCCCGCAGGGTGAGCTTGGGGTTTTATTTCCAGCTTTTATTAGTTTAGGCACCCAGCTAGGACACGTCGACTCCCTGCCCGGCTCCCGAGGACTCTCTTGCCCACCATCGCCAGGATGTCCGGGAGCCCACACAGGACCGTCGTAGTCATCCGGCATACAGCAGCCTTCAAGTGGACTCACCAGGAGGAACCGGAGAGTTTCCCGGAGAGACTGTGCTTCATCCGGGAGGTGCTCTTCGGCCTCCTGGGACTCACCATGGAAGACATCATCTGTGTGCAGCGCAACCAGTCTTCGGCCTTCTTTTATGTGACTTGCACTACGGAAGAGGGCTATAAGAGGATGTTGGCTGCATGCAGCCGCTTGGAGGAAGAGCTTCGCCGGATGTTCTATGACGTGGAGCCACTGTGGAAGCTGGACCGGAGAGTGATCACCGTCCACGTCTTGGACCCCTTCGTTCCAGCTGAAGCGGTGGCTGCCTTCCTGGGCAGGTTTGTCGACGTGGTCCCTGGGCACAGGGACGTGAGAGACCAGCTGGGTGTCTGGACTGGGCGCAGGCAGTTCCGGGTGTGCCTGCGCCCCGACGCTAGCTCCCCTGACGGGTATAGCCACCCACCTGCTTATTTTATTATAGGTCGTTGCAAGGGCTACCTTTTTTACTCCGGGCAACCCTCCTCCTGCCGCTTGTGCCACGGCCTGGGCCACACCGCGGACTCCTGTACCACCATGAAGTGCTGGAGATGCCTGGACGTCGGTCACCTGGCGAAGGACTGCAAGGGCCCCCTCCGGTGTAACCTGTGCAGAGGTGAGGACCATCTGGCCCGGAGCTGCCCTCAGCGCAAACCGTCCTGGGCCGACGCCGTTGCTCGGGGTTCGGCTGTGGACGGGGCCCGACAGCAGGCACTGCCGGGCTGCGCTGAGATGCACGGGGGAGCCGAGAGGGGAGCTGAGAACAGCGAGGAACAGCCCTTCGCCGGTGCTGATGGGGAGTCCACGGCTTCCAGCGCTTCGGTGGAGTCCCCTGGTAAGGGTCAAGTGGCCGTGGCTGAAAAGCGCGCAACCTCTCCCTCCAGGTTTGTCCAATGCAGGAGGAGGAAGAAGGCCCGGAGGAACGAGGACACTGCTTTAGGCCGAGAAGCGATCTTCCCCTTAGAGCTAATTGATCTGCAAAGTGTTTTGGTCTCCCCCCAAGAGAGACGTTTTTATGCAGGGCAGCAGGACTTTGCTAATGAACGCTCTTTTTTAGTTGCTGCCGAGTCGGGGGGGGACCTTAGTTTTAATGGGGATATTGTTGATGATGATAGTGTTTTACCTTTTTAGACATTTTAGGATTTCTGCTGTATTTATGTATTTAATACTGTTTTAACGTGTGTTGTAATGGTGTTGTAGGGTTGAAGTATTTTAGAAGTTTTATGTATGTGGTATTATATGATTGTTTTATAATATGTGTTATATATGTTGTTGTTTTATGATTGAATAGGTTAGGAGTGTGATTTATATGTGTATTTCTTTTAGTGTTGAAGTTAGCTTATTATGGGTAGTGTGATAAATGTCTTTATAGTTTTATGTGTTGGTTTTAGATTGTATGCAGAAATGTTGATTAAAGATGAATAAAAAAAAAAAAAAAAAAAAAAAAAATCTGTTCTTATCAGTTTAATATCTGATACGTCCCCCATGGAGGGGACCACATATTAAACGGATTTTTGGAACAGGGAGCCGGAAGTGGGGCTTGCCCCGTCCGCTCCACGCATCGACCCGGTATTGCAGTGCTTCCGGGAATGGTGCACCTCTACTGCCCCCTGTTGTCGAAAGGCAGAACTGACTGACTGACTGACTGACTGACTGAGTGAGTGAGTGAGTGAGTGAGTGAGTGAGTGAGTGACTAATAGACTGAGTGCTGTGAGGGGGGGGGCCCTGTCTGTGCGTGGCCCCCGTTTCCCGCCGTTTTTCTTTTTTTTTTTTTTTTTTTTTTTTTTTTTTAAAGGAAGGTGACACACTGTTTGTGCGGTGGACAGCTGCGCTGAGGTAAGGCATGATGTCATCTTTGCCTTTTGAATTTCCCCTCATGTTTGTTAAAATGATTGCTGTCTTTTGAGAGGACAGGAGGACAGGGAGGAGTCGGGGCCCCGAGGACGGCGGCTGCGACGCCCCTGGGCATTCTACTCCGAGCGGGGGCGTCACGCAGGCCCGGCTAACGGCGACGGGCTTGGCGGCGGCCCCATATCGACTCGGGTCTCTCTTCATCCCGTATAAATCTTTCGCCTTTTACTAAAGATTTCCGTGGAGAGGGATAGCGATGAGTTCATGGTATTTTTGGAGGCTCTGCCCAAGCAGAGCTGCACTGCTGCTGTCAAAGGAAGACTGGGCCCGGCTTAGCGGCTGGCGTTAGGTGCCCGGTGGCGCGGCTGTGGTCTCCCTGGATCACGCGTGGACTCGCCGGGCGACACCTGCCAGAGGGGCTGGTGAGGGCTGAGCCGCGCCAGCTCCGTCGGCATCCCGCATGCCGGCGCCCGGCGGGGCGCAATTTGTGGGTATCGCTTCTCGGCCTTTTGGCTAAGATCAAGTGTAGTATCTGTTCTTATCAGTTTAATATCTGATACGTCCCCCATGGAGGGGACCACATATTAAACGGATTTTTGGAACAGGGAGCCGGAAGTGGGGCTTGCCCCGTCCGCTCCACGCATCGACCCGGTATTGCAGTGCTTCCGGGAATGGTGCACCTCTACTGCCCCCTGTTGTCGAAAGGCAGAACTGACTGACTGACTGACTGAGTGAGTGAGTGAGTGAGTGAGTGAGTGAGTGAGTGAGTGACTAATAGACTGAGTGCTGTGAGGGGGGGGGCCCTGTCTGTGCGTGGCCCCCGTTTCCCGCCGTTTTTCTTTTTTTTTTTTTTTTTTTTTTTTTAAAGGAAGGTGACACACTGTTTGTGCGGTGGACAGCTGCGCTGAGGTAAGGCATGATGTCATCTTTGCCTTTTGAATTTCCCCTCATGTTTGTTAAAATGATTGCTGTCTTTTGAGAGGACAGGAGGACAGGGAGGAGTCGGGGCCCCGAGGACGGCGGCTGCGACGCCCCTGGGCATTCTACTCCGAGCGGGGGCGTCACGCAGGCCCGGCTAACGGCGACGGGCTTGGCGGCGGCCCCATATCGACTCGGGTCTCTCTTCATCCCGTATAAATCTTTCGCCTTTTACTAAAGATTTCCGTGGAGAGGGATAGCGATGAGTTCATGGTATTTTTGGAGGCTCTGCCCAAGCAGAGCTGCACTGCTGCTGTCAAAGGAAGACTGGGCCCGGCTTAGCGGCTGGCGTTAGGTGCCCGGTGGCGCGGCTGTGGTCTCCCTGGATCACGCGTGGACTCGCCGGGCGACACCTGCCAGAGGGGCTGGTGAGGGCTGAGCCGCGCCAGCTCCGTCGGCATCCCGCATGCCGGCGCCCGGCGGGGCGCAATTTGTGGGTATCGCTTCTCGGCCTTTTGGCTAAGATCAAGTGTAGTATCTGTTCTTATCAGTTTAATATCTGATACGTCCCCCATGGAGGGGACCACATATTAAACGGATTTTTGGAACAGGGAGCCGGAAGTGGGGCTTGCCCCGTCCGCTCCACGCATCGACCCGGTATTGCAGTGCTTCCGGGAATGGTGCACCTCTACTGCCCCCTGTTGTCGAAAGGCAGAACTGACTGACTGACTGACTGACTGACTGAGTGAGTGAGTGAGTGAGTGAGTGAGTGAGTGAGTGACTAATAGACTGAGTGCTGTGAGGGGGGGGGCCCTGTCTGTGCGTGGCCCCCGTTTCCCGCCGTTTTTCTTTTTTTTTTTTTTTTTTTTTTTTTTTTTTAAAGGAAGGTGACACACTGTTTGTGCGGTGGACAGCTGCGCTGAGGTAAGGCATGATGTCATCTTTGCCTTTTGAATTTCCCCTCATGTTTGTTAAAATGATTGCTGTCTTTTGAGAGGACAGGAGGACAGGGAGGAGTCGGGGCCCCGAGGACGGCGGCTGCGACGCCCCTGGGCATTCTACTCCGAGCGGGGGCGTCACGCAGGCCCGGCTAACGGCGACGGGCTTGGCGGCGGCCCCATATCGACTCGGGTCTCTCTTCATCCCGTATAAATCTTTCGCCTTTTACTAAAGATTTCCGTGGAGAGGGATAGCGATGAGTTCATGGTATTTTTGGAGGCTCTGCCCAAGCAGAGCTGCACTGCTGCTGTCAAAGGAAGACTGGGCCCGGCTTAGCGGCTGGCGTTAGGTGCCCGGTGGCGCGGCTGTGGTCTCCCTGGATCACGCGTGGACTCGCCGGGCGACACCTGCCAGAGGGGCTGGTGAGGGCTGAGCCGCGCCAGCTCCGTCGGCATCCCGCATGCCGGCGCCCGGCGGGGCGCAATTTGTGGGTATCGCTTCTCGGCCTTTTGGCTAAGATCAAGTGTAGTATCTGTTCTTATCAGTTTAATATCTGATACGTCCCCCATGGAGGGGACCACATATTAAACGGATTTTTGGAACAGGGAGCCGGAAGTGGGGCTTGCCCCGTCCGCTCCACGCATCGACCCGGTATTGCAGTGCTTCCGGGAATGGTGCACCTCTACTGCCCCCTGTTGTCGAAAGGCAGAACTGACTGACTGACTGACTGAGTGAGTGAGTGAGTGAGTGAGTGAGTGAGTGAGTGAGTGACTAATAGACTGAGTGCTGTGAGGGGGGGGGCCCTGTCTGTGCGTGGCCCCCGTTTCCCGCCGTTTTTCTTTTTTTTTTTTTTTTTTTTTTTTTTTTTTAAAGGAAGGTGACACACTGTTTGTGCGGTGGACAGCTGCGCTGAGGTAAGGCATGATGTCATCTTTGCCTTTTGAATTTCCCCTCATGTTTGTTAAAATGATTGCTGTCTTTTGAGAGGACAGGAGGACAGGGAGGAGTCGGGGCCCCGAGGACGGCGGCTGCGACGCCCCTGGGCATTCTACTCCGAGCGGGGGCGTCACGCAGGCCCGGCTAACGGCGACGGGCTTGGCGGCGGCCCCATATCGACTCGGGTCTCTCTTCATCCCGTATAAATCTTTCGCCTTTTACTAAAGATTTCCGTGGAGAGGGATAGCGATGAGTTCATGGTATTTTTGGAGGCTCTGCCCAAGCAGAGCTGCACTGCTGCTGTCAAAGGAAGACTGGGCCCGGCTTAGCGGCTGGCGTTAGGTGCCCGGTGGCGCGGCTGTGGTCTCCCTGGATCACGCGTGGACTCGCCGGGCGACACCTGCCAGAGGGGCTGGTGAGGGCTGAGCCGCGCCAGCTCCGTCGGCATCCCGCATGCCGGCGCCCGGCGGGGCGCAATTTGTGGGTATCGCTTCTCGGCCTTTTGGCTAAGATCAAGTGTAGTATCTGTTCTTATCAGTTTAATATCTGATACGTCCCCCATGGAGGGGACCACATATTAAACGGATTTTTGGAACAGGGAGCCGGAAGTGGGGCTTGCCCCGTCCGCTCCACGCATCGACCCGGTATTGCAGTGCTTCCGGGAATGGTGCACCTCTACTGCCCCCTGTTGTCGAAAGGCAGAACTGACTGACTGACTGACTGACTGACTGACTGAGTGAGTGAGTGAGTGAGTGAGTGAGTGAGTGAGTGAGTGAGTGACTAATAGACTGAGTGCTGTGAGGGGGGGGGCCCTGTCTGTGCGTGGCCCCCGTTTCCCGCCGTTTTTCTTTTTTTTTTTTTTTTTTTTTTTTTTTTTTAAAGGAAGGTGACACACTGTTTGTGCGGTGGACAGCTGCGCTGAGGTAAGGCATGATGTCATCTTTGCCTTTTGAATTTCCCCTCATGTTTGTTAAAATGATTGCTGTCTTTTGAGAGGACAGGAGGACAGGGAGGAGTCGGGGCCCCGAGGACGGCGGCTGCGACGCCCCTGGGCATTCTACTCCGAGCGGGGGCGTCACGCAGGCCCGGCTAACGGCGACGGGCTTGGCGGCGGCCCCATATCGACTCGGGTCTCTCTTCATCCCGTATAAATCTTTCGCCTTTTACTAAAGATTTCCGTGGAGAGGGATAGCGATGAGTTCATGGTATTTTTGGAGGCTCTGCCCAAGCAGAGCTGCACTGCTGCTGTCAAAGGAAGACTGGGCCCGGCTTAGCGGCTGGCGTTAGGTGCCCGGTGGCGCGGCTGTGGTCTCCCTGGATCACGCGTGGACTCGCCGGGCGACACCTGCCAGAGGGGCTGGTGAGGGCTGAGCCGCGCCAGCTCCGTCGGCATCCCGCATGCCGGCGCCCGGCGGGGCGCAATTTGTGGGTATCGCTTCTCGGCCTTTTGGCTAAGATCAAGTTTTTAAAAACTTTTGGCGTTTTTCTTAGCCGTTTTACCCGTCGTGTTTTTTAGTTTAGCGGATACCAAGGGGATCCTAATGCGTGCCCAGCAGGTGGCCTGACCGCCGCTGCCACGGGGTGAACCTTGGTATCCTGTTTTAGTGTTTTTCAGCCCTTGTTTGTTTTTATTCACTTTTATTATTTTATTTTTTAGTCTAGTTTTTAGCTCAGCTCGTCTTGGACTACGGCGGAAGGACCTCTGGAACACTGCGCCTTGCTCCACTCCGAGTGGGACGGCTGATGCCGGAGCACCACAGCTGGAGGATGGCAGCTACGGCTCCCAGGACGGCAGTGACGGCCCCAGCGGCGGCTCCAGTGGCCGGGACGACCCCCTCCTCCGGACCGGGTCCGATGGTAGGTGGCGGTCTGCTTAACACGGCCCGGTTCCGTTGGAGGAACCTGGATGGAGAGGCCCAGTTTCACGACAGGGTCTTCTTCATCCGGGAGGTTGTCTTTGGTGTGCTGGGCTTTAAGCTGGAGGACCTGATCTGCGTCCAGAGGAACCATCCCCAGAGGTTTCTGGATGTTACCTTGGCCTCTGAGGAGGCATACCGGAGGGTGCTGGAGCAGAGCAAGTCCGACCACCCGCTCTTGAATATGTACTCGGTTGAGCCCTTGTGGTTTACGGACAAGCGGGTGGTAACGGTGCATGTGTTCAATCCTTACGTGTCGGCGGAGGCCGTCTGCCATTTCCTCACTAAACACGTTGAGGTTTTACCAGGACACAGAGACGTCCGGGACGAGCTGGGTGTGTGGAATGGGCGCCGCCAGTTTCAGGTGCGACTGCGGCCGGATGGAAAGGGGGGATATCTTCATCCCCCAGCCTACTTTTCCATCGGGCCCAACAGGGGGTACCTGTTCTACACTGGTCAGCCTACCTTCTGCCGGTCGTGCCAGGGCCAGGGACACAAGGCGGAGGACTGCCCGGACCTTAAGTGCCGTAACTGCCTTGAGCCCGGGCACATGGCTAAGGACTGTAAGGGCCCCCAACGTTGCCGCCACTGTAGCAGCGAGGAGCACCTGGCCCGTGTCTGCCCCCAGCGCTCCTATGCGGGCGTTCTGGCGGGTGGTGGGCAGGTGAGGCGGGTGCCGGACCGGGAGCTGCTCCCTGCCCCAAAGCCAGGGGGGCCTCAGGAGAGGTCAGTGGGGGCCCAGGAAGAAGTGGCCAGGTCCCCAGTGAAGACCCCGTTGGGGGCTGAGGGGCCCCGGGCTCAGGCTGGGCAGTCCCCGCAGGCCCGGGCCGGGGTCACCAAAAGGAAGAAGAAGGGTGACCCCAAGGACAAAACTAAGAAGACGAGGAAGGAAGCAGAGGAGGCAACAGGTACCCCCAAGGAGGCGGCGCCCCCAGCTGAGGCCCCTGTACAGGTCGTATCGCCCCCCGCCCCCAAAACAGAAGATATAAGTTGGAATTTGTCAATGTTGTCCCCAGCCCTTCCCCAGGAGGACATTACCTTTTCGGGCCTGGAGGTTTCACCAAACGACCAGGCCTACCTGGAGGACTCCATGCTGGGGAAAATTCTGGGCATGAGTGGGGAGGGGGAACAGGGGTCTTAATAGCTGGTTTTAGGGTTTATAGTTTTTAAAAATTTTTATGGTTTTAATGTCTTATTGTTTTATTCTTCTTTTAATCCCCCCATGGCTGGTTTTAAAATTTTTACTGTTAACGTCAGAGGGTTGAGGAACCCAGTCAAAAGGGCCGCGGTCTTTGATGAACTGACATCCTCCCCTTTCAATCTCTGTTTCTTGCAGGAAGTCCACCTCAGGGACCAGCGGGACGTGGCTCTTTTCTCACAAGCGTGGAAGAGGGGTAAGTCCTGCTGGAGCGTTGGTGGTGTCCATTCTTCAGGCGTCGGCATCCTTTTTGGTGACCGGGCCTTTGAGAATGTGAGTACCTTCACTGTAGTGCAGGGAAGGGTTTTGGGAGTGGACGCCACCTGGAGAGGTCAGCACATCCGGGCGATGTGCGTTTACGCTCCAGTGGAGGCCTCGTCCCGCATTGCGCTTTTTGAGGAGCTGGCCCAGTTTTGTGTCACTAATAGACACATAATTTTAGGAGGGGACTTCAATACTTTTTTAGAAGGGAAAGGGGATGTCAGCACTAAACATTTTAGGAATTTGATCCGCAGCCTCAACCTCTCTGATGGTTTTAAAACGTGCAACCCCACAGATCCGGGCCATACCTGGCACAACAGTCGTGGGGCCAGCAGCCGTATTGATTATATTTTAGCTTCGCCCTCTGTTGTTTTTAGGAAGGTTTTGAGGTCTCCACGGTGGTACTCGGACCATACATCGGTCGAGGCCACAGTTTCCATTGACGCCCCTACCTTCGGGAGGGGCTATTGGAAGCTGAACGTGGAGATCTTAGAAGAGAGAGACTTTAGGTCTCTCTTCCTGGATCATTTTACTGCGTGGCGGGGCTGTAAGGCAGCCTACGTCTCCACGGCTGCATGGTGGGAGAGCGTAAAAGAGAGGGTTAGAGCTCTAGCTATCCACTATTGCGGCCAGCGTAAAGCTAAAAGGCTTTACGAAATCCAACGGCTAGAGACCAGGCTGCAGAGGGAGTATGCCCGCCACAACAACGGAGGGGCTTTTAACTTTGAGGAGGTGCAGGCAGCCAAAGCTAAGCTGAGGGGCCTGCACGAGCAATCGGCTGCGGCCTCCTTGTTTTGGGCCAGGGCTTTGGAAAGGGAGGAGAATGAGAAATGTACAGCCTTCTTCTTTAATAAGGTGAAACTGGCCCGTGAGGAAAAGTGTTTCACTGCCCTCCGGGACCAAGGAGGCAACCTGGTCTCCGATTCGGCCCGGATGCTGGAGGTTGCTAAATGTTTTTACGGTGACCTTTTTAAGAAAAGGGAGACCGAACCTGAGCTAGGGGAGCAGTTTTTATCTAAACTCAAACCTAGTCTTCCCAGTGAGGCAAGGGACAGCTTAGATGCCCCCTTCACTCTAGCCGAGCTGACTGAGGTGCTAGGCAAAATGAACCGGCGCAAAGTTCCTGGTCTCGATGGACTCCCCGTGGAATTCTATTCCACGTTTTGGGAAGTCCTCGGGCCGGAGCTGCTAGAAGTGGCTGAGGACGTGCAGCGTCAGGGCATGCTCACCAAGAGCATGCGGTCAGGGGTCTTGTCTTTGTTGTACAAGAAGGGCGATCGTGCCGAACTTGGCAACTGGAGACCCCTGACAATGCTTTGCGTAGATGCAAAGATCATAGCAAAGACCCTAACTGAGCGCCTAAAAAAGGCCATGACCCACCTGGTCCATAGTGACCAGACTTGCGGGGTCCCGGGTCGATCTGCGACTTGGAATTTACATTTAATTCGGGACGCGATCGCCTGGGCTGAGGACAGGAATGTCCCTCTGGCACTCGTTAGCTTGGACCAGGAGAAGGCGTTTGACCGAGTGGACCACTGCTTCCTGTTTGGGGTATTGAGCAGGCTAGGTTTTGGGCCTAAGTTCTTGGGATGGGTTCATGCGCTTTATACTGAGGTTGGTAGCCATGTGTCGATTAATGGTTCCCTCAGTGATTGGGTTCCCCAGTCAAGTGGAGTGAGGCAGGGTTGCCCTCTCTCCCCCCTCCTCTACGCTCTATATATAGAGCCGCTGGCGAGCGCCATCCGTGCCCATCCAGGTATCAACGGCCTGATCCTGCCAGGGAGTGGGGGCCTGACGGTAAAGCTGGCCCAGTACGCAGACGATACCACTCTGTTTGTGTGCTCGGACCATGCGCTCGGTCACGCCCTGGGCTTGGTGCAGGCGTTCGGGAAGGCCTCCGGGGCTGCACTTAACCTTAGCAAGTCGGTGGTCAAGTACTTTGGCAGCTGGAAGGCGAGAGAGGACGTCCCGGGGGGGCTCACTCTCTGCGGCGGCCCTCTCAAGGTGTTGGGGGTTAACTTTCTTTCGAAAGGTGCTGCCCGGGTAAACTGGGAAGAGCGTTTGACGATCGCCAGGCGGAAGATGGGGATGTGGAAGGCCAGGTCCCTGTCCTTCCTGGGTAAGGTTCTCGCCTTGAAGGTTGATATCCTTCCTACCCTCCTCTACCTCGCCCATGTGTTCCCCATGCCCCGCTTCATGCGGAGAGGCTTAACTAAGGATGTGTTTAACCTTGTTTGGGGCGGCAGGTATGAGTACGTGAGGAGGGAAGTGATGTACCTTGGAAAGGACAGTGGGGGGAGGGATGTTCCTGACTTCCCTCTCAAGCTTGACTGCCTGTTCTTCTCCCAGATCTGTGCACGTCTGGTGGCTCCCCTAGAACACCCCCACCAGTATTTTGTTCACTTGTGGCTGGCCCTGCCCATGAGACGTCTGTTGACGTCGTGGTCCAACGCCGGGCCCAAGGCGGAGACGCTGCCGACCCACTATCACCATGCTATTAAGTGGAGTAAGTCTCTTCCGGCAGGTCTCCCCCCAGGGACCCTCACCAGGCACCGAGCCCTGTATCGGGCTGTGCTGGTGAAGAGGGGAACCCGTGCTGTGCTGGGCCTGGAGAAGGACACCTGGACCAGGATCCAGCCCAAGGGGTTGGATAACCGGCTGCAGGACCTGAACTGGCAGTGTGTGCATGGTAAGCTGCCGGTCAGGGATGTACTGTACAGGCACAAGCTGACCAGACACTCAGGCTGCCCACGTCCCGAGTGCTCAGAGGAGGAGACCCTCAGGCACGCCTTTTGGGACTGTGGGTATGCCAGGGAGGTCTGGAGATCAGTGCAAGGCCTGTGCAGGAAACTAGACCCGCAGTTTGTGTTGTCCTACGATAAGGTGATGATGGGGTGGCCCCAAGGTCCTCAGACTCCCTTCCCGCCCCGGATGTGGCTGCTGATCAGCATGACCAAACGTGAACTTTGGAATGCAAGGTCGGCACTCATCCATAAAGGGGCAGATTTGAGGGCCTGGGGATTATATCGAAAGATTGTGGCGGACTTGGATTTCAGGATGGAGCGGGACATCATCCAGTGGGGCTACCACGAGGCCAAGGAAAGGTGGAAGGGCCTTCTGCGGCCATAGCCCCACTAACATCTTGGTGAGTACGAGCTCCATCCAGGAAGGTCGGTGTGGCACGTGAGTTGTGAACGCACGCACCTTATACTGTGCCTTTCTTGGTGGTGCGTTAATGTTTTTTTTCAGTGTCACACCATAAAGTTCACAAGGATCGGAAACCCTTTGTAATGGGATTTTAAGCCTGGGGGTGATTTTGAAAATAACCACTGACACTCAATGGTTTTTGATTAATATTTGCTTATTTATTGAATGTCTGGTGTGGTTTATGTATTTTATATTTAAATTTTAAACTCTGATATGGGCTGAATTTTAACGGTGTGTTAATGTCTTGTTTGAAATCCTTTTAAGGAGATTATAATTGTAATATTTTATTGATTGAAATAAAAATTGTAATTGAATTTGAAATAGCCGGAATGATGAGTGAAGGTTGGCCGAGTTGATGAAGCGACGGGTATCCAACTCTGACTGGTACAAAAAAAAAAAAAAAAAAAAAATCTGTTCTTATCAGTTTAATATCTGATACGTCCCCCATGGAGGGGACCACATATTAAACGGATTTTTGGAACAGGGAGCCGGAAGTGGGGCTTGCCCCGTCCGCTCCACGCATCGACCCGGTATTGCAGTGCTTCCGGGAATGGTGCACCTCTACTGCCCCCTGTTGTCGAAAGGCAGAACTGACTGACTGACTGACTGACTGACTGACTGAGTGAGTGAGTGAGTGAGTGAGTGAGTGAGTGAGTGACTAATAGACTGAGTGCTGTGAGGGGGGGGGCCCTGTCTGTGCGTGGCCCCCGTTTCCCGCCGTTTTTCTTTTTTTTTTTTTTTTTTTTTTTTTTTTTTAAAGGAAGGTGACACACTGTTTGTGCGGTGGACAGCTGCGCTGAGGTAAGGCATGATGTCATCTTTGCCTTTTGAATTTCCCCTCATGTTTGTTAAAATGATTGCTGTCTTTTGAGAGGACAGGAGGACAGGGAGGAGTCGGGGCCCCGAGGACGGCGGCTGCGACGCCCCTGGGCATTCTACTCCGAGCGGGGGCGTCACGCAGGCCCGGCTAACGGCGACGGGCTTGGCGGCGGCCCCATATCGACTCGGGTCTCTCTTCATCCCGTATAAATCTTTCGCCTTTTACTAAAGATTTCCGTGGAGAGGGATAGCGATGAGTTCATGGTATTTTTGGAGGCTCTGCCCAAGCAGAGCTGCACTGCTGCTGTCAAAGGAAGACTGGGCCCGGCTTAGCGGCTGGCGTTAGGTGCCCGGTGGCGCGGCTGTGGTCTCCCTGGATCACGCGTGGACTCGCCGGGCGACACCTGCCAGAGGGGCTGGTGAGGGCTGAGCCGCGCCAGCTCCGTCGGCATCCCGCATGCCGGCGCCCGGCGGGGCGCAATTTGTGGGTATCGCTTCTCGGCCTTTTGGCTAAGATCAAGTGTAGTATCTGTTCTTATCAGTTTAATATCTGATACGTCCCCCATGGAGGGGACCACATATTAAACGGATTTTTGGAACAAGGAGCCGGAAGTGGGGCTTGCCCCGTCCGCTCCACGCATCGACCCGGTATTGCAGTGCTTCCGGGAATGGTGCACCTCTACTGCCCCCTGTTGTCGAAAGGCAGAACTGACTGACTGACTGACTGACTGACTGAGTGAGTGAGTGAGTGAGTGAGTGAGTGAGTGAGTGAGTGAGTGACTAATAGACTGAGTGCTGTGAGGGGGGGGGCCCTGTCTGTGCGTGGCCCCCGTTTCCCGCCGTTTTTCTTTTTTTTTTTTTTTTTTTTTTTTTTTTTTAAAGGAAGGTGACACACTGTTTGTGCGGTGGACAGCTGCGCTGAGGTAAGGCATGATGTCATCTTTGCCTTTTGAATTTCCCCTCATGTTTGTTAAAATGATTGCTGTCTTTTGAGAGGACAGGAGGACAGGGAGGAGTCGGGGCCCCGAGGACGGCGGCTGCGACGCCCCTGGGCATTCTACTCCGAGCGGGGGCGTCACGCAGGCCCGGCTAACGGCGACGGGCTTGGCGGCGGCCCCATATCGACTCGGGTCTCTCTTCATCCCGTATAAATCTTTCGCCTTTTACTAAAGATTTCCGTGGAGAGGGATAGCGATGAGTTCATGGTATTTTTGGAGGCTCTGCCCAAGCAGAGCTGCACTGCTGCTGTCAAAGGAAGACTGGGCCCGGCTTAGCGGCTGGCGTTAGGTGCCCGGTGGCGCGGCTGTGGTCTCCCTGGATCACGCGTGGACTCGCCGGGCGACACCTGCCAGAGGGGCTGGTGAGGGCTGAGCCGCGCCAGCTCCGTCGGCATCCCGCATGCCGGCGCCCGGCGGGGCGCAATTTGTGGGTATCGCTTCTCGGCCTTTTGGCTAAGATCAAGTGTAGTATCTGTTCTTATCAGCGCTTTTTGGAGGGATTTTTTACTGCCAGGTTTTTTAGAGGAGGCAACAGCGAACCTAATGCGTGACCAGCAGGTGGCTTGACCGCCGCTGCCACGGGGTTAGCTGTTGTCTCTTTTTAGCGTGTTTTTTATTTTGGGTAGCCCTTGCAAGCCTAACGTGCAGGTTCGGGTGGCTTGACCGCCGTTCCCGCAGGGTGAGCTTGGGGTTTTATTTCCAGTTTTTATTAGTTTAGGCACCCAGCTAGGACACGTCGACTCCCTGCCCGGCTCCCGAGGACTCTCTTGCCCACCATCGCCAGGATGTCCGGGAGCCCACACAGGACCGTCGTAGTCATCCGGCATACAGCAGCCTTCAAGTGGACTCACCAGGAGGAACCGGAGAGTTTCCCGGAGAGACTGAGCTTCATCCGGGAGGTGCTCTTCGGCCTCCTGGGACTCACCATGGAAGACATCATCTGTGTGCAGCGCAACCAGTCTTCGGCCTTCTTCTATGTGACTTGCACTACGGAAGAGGGCTACAAGAGGATGTTGGCTGCATGCAGCCGCTTGGAGGAAGAGCTTCGCCGGATGTTCTATGACGTGGAGCCACTGTGGAAGCTGGACCGGAGAGTGATCACCGTCCACGTCTTGGACCCCTTCGTTCCAGCTGAAGCGGTGGCTGCCTTCCTGGGCAGGTTTGTCGACGTGGTCCCTGGGCACAGGGACGTGAGAGACCAGCTGGGTGTCTGGACTGGGCGCAGGCAGTTCCGGGTGTGCCTGCGCCCCGACGCTAGCTCCCCTGACGGGTATAGCCACCCACCTGCTTATTTTATTATAGGTCGTTGCAAGGGCTACCTTTTTTACTCCGGGCAACCCTCCTCCTGCCGCTTGTGCCACGGCCTGGGCCACACCGCGGACTCCTGTACCACCATGAAGTGCTGGAGATGCCTGGACGTCGGTCACCTGGCGAAGGACTGCAAGGGCCCCCTCCGGTGTAACCTGTGCAGAGGTGAGGACCATCTGGCCCGGAGCTGCCCTCAGCGCAAACCGTCCTGGGCCGACGCCGTTGCTCGGGGTTCGGCTGTGGACGGGGCCCGACAGCAGGCACTGCCGGGCTGCGCTGAGATGCACGGGGGAGCCGAGAGGGGAGCTGAGAACAGCGAGGAACAGCCCTTCGCCGGTGCTGATGGGGAGTCCACGGCTTCCAGCGCTTCGGTGGAGTCCCCTGGTAAGGGTCAAGTGGCCGTGGCTGAAAAGCGCGCAACCTCTCCCTCCAGGTTTGTCCAATGCAGGAGGAGGAAGAAGGCCCGGAGGAACGAGGACACTGCTTTAGGCCGAGAAGCGATCTTCCCCTTAGAGCTAATTGATCTGCAAAGTGTTTTGGTCTCCCCCCAAGAGAGACGTTTTTATGCAGGGCAGCAGGACTTTGCTAATGAACGCTCTTTTTTAGTTGCTGCCGAGTCGGGGGGGGACCTTAGTTTTAATGGGGATATTGTTGATGATGATAGTGTTTTACCTTTTTAGACATTTTAGGATTTCTGCTGTATTTATGTATTTAATACTGTTTTAACGTGTGTTGTAATGGTGTTGTAGGGTTGAAGTATTTTAGAAGTTTTATGTATGTGGTATTATATGATTGTTTTATAATATGTGTTATATATGTTGTTGTTTTATGATTGAATAGGTTAGGAGTGTGATTTATATGTGTATTTCTTTTAGTGTTGAAGTTAGCTTATTATGGGTAGTGTGATAAATGTCTTTATAGTTTTATGTGTTGGTTTTAGATTGTATGCAGAAATGTTGATTAAAGATGAATAAAAAAAAAAAAAAAAAATCTGTTCTTATCAGTTTAATATCTGATACGTCCCCCATGGAGGGGACCACATATTAAACGGATTTTTGGAACAGGGAGCCGGAAGTGGGGCTTGCCCCGTCCGCTCCACGCATCGACCCGGTATTGCAGTGCTTCCGGGAATGGTGCACCTCTACTGCCCCCTGTTGTCGAAAGGCAGAACTGACTGACTGACTGACTGACTGACTGACTGACTGACTGACTGAGTGAGTGAGTGAGTGAGTGAGTGAGTGACTAATAGACTGAGTGCTGTGAGGGGGGGGGCCCTGTCTGTGCGTGGCCCCCGTTTCCCGCCGTTTTTCTTTTTTTTTTTTTTTTTTTTTTTTTAAAGGAAGGTGACACACTGTTTGTGCGGTGGACAGCTGCGCTGAGGTAAGGCATGATGTCATCTTTGCCTTTTGAATTTCCCCTCATGTTTGTTAAAATGATTGCTGTCTTTTGAGAGGACAGGAGGACAGGGAGGAGTCGGGGCCCCGAGGACGGCGGCTGCGACGCCCCTGGGCATTCTACTCCGAGCGGGGGCGTCACGCAGGCCCGGCTAACGGCGACGGGCTTGGCGGCGGCCCCATATCGACTCGGGTCTCTCTTCATCCCGTATAAATCTTTCGCCTTTTACTAAAGATTTCCGTGGAGAGGGATAGCGATGAGTTCATGGTATTTTTGGAGGCTCTGCCCAAGCAGAGCTGCACTGCTGCTGTCAAAGGAAGACTGGGCCCGGCTTAGCGGCTGGCGTTAGGTGCCCGGTGGCGCGGCTGTGGTCTCCCTGGATCACGCGTGGACTCGCCGGGCGACACCTGCCAGAGGGGCTGGTGAGGGCTGAGCCGCGCCAGCTCCGTCGGCATCCCGCATGCCGGCGCCCGGCGGGGCGCAATTTGTGGGTATCGCTTCTCGGCCTTTTGGCTAAGATCAAGTGTAGTATCTGTTCTTATCAGTTTAATATCTGATACGTCCCCCATGGAGGGGACCACATATTAAACGGATTTTTGGAACAGGGAGCCGGAAGTGGGGCTTGCCCCGTCCGCTCCACGCATCGACCCGGTATTGCAGTGCTTCCGGGAATGGTGCACCTCTACTGCCCCCTGTTGTCGAAAGGCAGAACTGACTGACTGACTGACTGACTGACTGACTGACTGAGTGAGTGAGTGAGTGAGTGAGTGAGTGAGTGAGTGAGTGAGTGAGTGACTAATAGACTGAGTGCTGTGAGGGGGGGGGCCCTGTCTGTGCGTGGCCCCCGTTTCCCGCCGTTTTTCTTTTTTTTTTTTTTTTTTTTTTTTTTTTTTAAAGGAAGGTGACACACTGTTTGTGCGGTGGACAGCTGCGCTGAGGTAAGGCATGATGTCATCTTTGCCTTTTGAATTTCCCCTCATGTTTGTTAAAATGATTGCTGTCTTTTGAGAGGACAGGAGGACAGGGAGGAGTCGGGGCCCCGAGGACGGCGGCTGCGACGCCCCTGGGCATTCTACTCCGAGCGGGGGCGTCACGCAGGCCCGGCTAACGGCGACGGGCTTGGCGGCGGCCCCATATCGACTCGGGTCTCTCTTCATCCCGTATAAATCTTTCGCCTTTTACTAAAGATTTCCGTGGAGAGGGATAGCGATGAGTTCATGGTATTTTTGGAGGCTCTGCCCAAGCAGAGCTGCACTGCTGCTGTCAAAGGAAGACTGGGCCCGGCTTAGCGGCTGGCGTTAGGTGCCCGGTGGCGCGGCTGTGGTCTCCCTGGATCACGCGTGGACTCGCCGGGCGACACCTGCCAGAGGGGCTGGTGAGGGCTGAGCCGCGCCAGCTCCGTCGGCATCCCGCATGCCGGCGCCCGGCGGGGCGCAATTTGTGGGTATCGCTTCTCGGCCTTTTGGCTAAGATCAAGTGTAGTATCTGTTCTTATCAGTTTAATATCTGATACGTCCCCCATGGAGGGGACCACATATTAAACGGATTTTTGGAACAGGGAGCCGGAAGTGGGGCTTGCCCCGTCCGCTCCACGCATCGACCCGGTATTGCAGTGCTTCCGGGAATGGTGCACCTCTACTGCCCCCTGTTGTCGAAAGGCAGAACTGACTGACTGACTGACTGACTGACTGACTGACTGACTGACTGAGTGAGTGAGTGAGTGAGTGAGTGAGTGACTAATAGACTGAGTGCTGTGAGGGGGGGGGCCCTGTCTGTGCGTGGCCCCCGTTTCCCGCCGTTTTTCTTTTTTCTTTTTTTTTTTTTTAAAGGAAGGTGACACACTGTTTGTGCGGTGGACAGCTGCGCTGAGGTAAGGCATGATGTCATCTTTGCCTTTTGAATTTCCCCTCATGTTTGTTAAAATGATTGCTGTCTTTTGAGAGGACAGGAGGACAGGGAGGAGTCGGGGCCCCGAGGACGGCGGCTGCGACGCCCCTGGGCATTCTACTCCGAGCGGGGGCGTCACGCAGGCCCGGCTAACGGCGACGGGCTTGGCGGCGGCCCCATATCGACTCGGGTCTCTCTTCATCCCGTATAAATCTTTCGCCTTTTACTAAAGATTTCCGTGGAGAGGGATAGCGATGAGTTCATGGTATTTTTGGAGGCTCTGCCCAAGCAGAGCTGCACTGCTGCTGTCAAAGGAAGACTGGGCCCGGCTTAGCGGCTGGCGTTAGGTGCCCGGTGGCGCGGCTGTGGTCTCCCTGGATCACGCGTGGACTCGCCGGGCGACACCTGCCAGAGGGGCTGGTGAGGGCTGAGCCGCGCCAGCTCCGTCGGCATCCCGCATGCCGGCGCCCGGCGGGGCGCAATTTGTGGGTATCGCTTCTCGGCCTTTTGGCTAAGATCAAGTGTAGTATCTGTTCTTATCAGTTTA